>NC_053156.1:68009790-68037290 GCF_016835505.1 Polypterus senegalus
GGAGATTCTCAGGATGGATTGCAGGTGCTCATCAGTGAGGCGACTCCTGTGTGCTGTTTTGTTAGTCTTTATCACTGAGAAGAGCTTCTCACACAGATATGTGCTACCAAACATGCACAAGGTTCGAGCCGCATGTAGACGGACTTTTTTTGTTCTTCAAAGTCACCAAAGCGCCGTGCAAACTCAGTGAGTGCGCTCAGTTTATCAGCAAAGTGCGTATTTGGGAACACCGTAGTGACGACTTGGTTTAACATTACTTGGCAACAGGGAAAGTGGGGCAAGTGGTTGTGTCTCCCATAAAAGCAGCTCTCAATTGAAATCACTTTGTGATTGTGCACGGGTAAAAACGCCCGCTGAAGTGTCAGATTCTTATTTAATTCTTCTGCTTTCTGTATCTTCTGCATTGCATTCAGGTCTTTCAGGTTACCCTGATGTTTTGTTTTATAGTGCCGCCTTAGATTAAATTCTGTAATTACAGCCACATTAGCTCCACAAATGAGACACACGGGTTCAGTAAACATATACTCAGCCTCCCATCGGTTTTAAAGGCTCTATTTTCAGAATCAACTTTTCTCTTCAGCATCATGTGGTGAGCTAGCTTCGCAATAACTTGCAGCATCATAAGGTAGACTTGATTAACGCGTAAGTGTTCGCAAGGCAGCTGAAGCGCTGCATTATGGGATCTGTAGTTTATTGTGTTACCAGCGCTTCATATACCGGGCTTTAATAACAATAATACAGTATATAAAATGATCTCAAGGGTCGGATATAATTACACCGAATGGATGTGGCCCGCGCCCTTGAGTTTGACACATATGGACTAAATAGAACTTGAAAAGATATATTTTTTCAAATGTGATCGCGCGATTCAGATAGAGTTGGCGCACTACTACCTGCATGCCTCAATAAGTCATCCTCCCTCGCCCTTACTTTTTACCGCTCATCTAATGAATACACTGAGTATGGCTTTACCAAAACAATCATTGATGGCGAATAAAGTATCCATTAATCGAGTATGTAGATCGGGTTATATATATACATATATATATATATACCAGCGTGATCACAGAGAAGTAGCAGTGTGTAAAAAGCTAGAAAAGAAAAGGGAACATTTGTAAAAATAGCGTAACATGACTGTCAATATACAGTATTTGTTTTGTAGTGTTACTGAGTGTTGCTGTCATCAAGGATTTGATTATCATTTCTTTCAATCAGGTTCTGCATTTGTAGATGTGTTGTGTTCATTACTGCATTGTCAATCGCTGTAAGATGACAGTTTCATTCATCGATGTCGTTTTCATACAACCTTCTTTTTCTTTATCAGACACAACCAGCCGCGGGTTTTTTACTCGTCTTCCTTTAGCAGGTTACATGACTTTTTCCATCGTGTGCTTTGTTTCCATGTGTTGGATTTGTGAATATGCTTTATGATGACGCTCATATTTTGCTGCTTTTCAATGTGTATTCGGTTTTGTTCAGCCTCTTTGAACTGTTGCCTTTATCTGTCATCGTCAGTTCACGGAGCCACTCGGTACATGCATCGAGGTTCCCAGCTGTGCTGGTGCCATCTCCCGCTATGTCCATGGCTGTATTTAATGTTACCTTAGTCCTGGCACTTAAAACTTTCTCCGGTTCGCTGAGTTTGTAAACACCATCTCATCTTCCTTCATAGCACAGTCCTTCACCGTGAATATTTAGTGGAGTTTGTTGGATTGCCGCTGATCGGATGGTTATATGGGCAGGCACTAAATTACAAGCGCCAGCGGCAGCCCGTCTCTGAACTTAATTTAAAGTGTAGTTTATCATGCTTTGTTCGAAGCAGATCTCATGAATATGGTTGTATATGTCACTCGCCGCTTTTGTTCGCTGCCTTCTCAATTATATAATGCATGTTTTCTTAAGCGCTTTTTGAGGTCTTCCTGGTTTTCTATGTACCTGCGTGACTGTGTGAGGCGATGATGTCACCGCGAAACTCCGCCCCAGCGCTGAGCTCATCTCCATTACAGTAAATGGGAAAACGCTTCAGTTTGACCATTCTGGCTTAGAATTTCGATATAAAACCTGCCCAACTTTTGTAGGAAGCTGAGGAATGAACCTGCATTTCAGCCTTCACCACCGGGAATTTGGGAGAATGAGTGATGAGTGAGTGAGCGCTTTGCCTTTTATTATTAAAGATATACACATATAAACATATACACATATATATATATATATATATATATATATATATGTGTGTGTATATATATATATATATATATATATATATATATATATATGTGTGTGTGTGTATATATATGTGTATATGCTACTAATAAAAGGCAAAGCCCTCACTCACATCACTCAATTCTCCAACTTCCCGTGTAGGTAGAAGGCTGAAATTTGGCAGGCTTATTCCTTACAGCTTACTACAAAAGTTGGGCAGGTTTCATTTCGAAATTCTGCGCGCAGTCATAACTGGAAGCTATTTTTCCCCATATAATGTAATGGAGTCTTGAGTTGGAGATGGCGTGGGGGCGGAGTTTAGTGACATCATCACGCCTCCTACGTAAGTGACGTGAGAGAACAAGGAAGAACTCCAAACAGCGATGAGCACAAAGCGCCATTTCACAATTGAGAAGGCAGAAAAACATTATGAAGCAAATGATGCATACAAGCATATTCATAAGTACAGCTACTGCGGAAACAAAGCAAAGCGTGAACCGTGAAAGTTTATATTAAATTAAGTTCATAGACAGGCTGCCACTAGCGTTTGTAATTTAGTGCCTGCCCATATAAGGCCGTCCATCAGCGGCAATCCAATACAAACACTGCGGTAAATGTTCACGGGTGAAGGACTGTGCTTATGCAGAGGAAGATGAGATGGTCAGGGTGGTGTTTGGCACAAACTCATTGAAACTGCGAGAGAAACTTTTAAGTGCGGGTCTTAGCTGACATTACGAGATGGCACCAGTACAGCTGGGAACCTTGATGCAAGAACACCAAGCGGCTCCGTGAACTGGCGCAATGCGCAGACAAAAGCAACAGTTCCAAAGAGTGCTGAACAAAACCGAATTACACAATTGAGAAGGCAGCAAAAAATATGAAGCGTCTTATACATACAATCATATTCATAAGTGCAGCTACTGCGGAAACAAAGCACACGGTGGAAAAAGTGAATGTCCTGCTAAAGGAAGACAGTGTAAAAAAAACCGTGCATGCAGTTTGTCACATCACAGATAAAAGGAAGGCGAGCTGTTTATTGATGCAGTAAGGAACTAATCGATGAATGAAACCTCTTATCTTTACAGCGATTGACAAACGCGGAATGTAACTTGAACACATCCTACAAATACGAGCCTGATTGAAAGAAATAATGATAATCAAATCCTTGATGACAGCAACATTCAATAACACTCACAAAACAATTACTGTATATTGACAATCATGTTACGTTATTTTTAAAATGTTCCCTTTTCTTTTCATAACTTCTACTTCTCCACTGCGATACGGGTATATATATAAATGTATATATATACCCGATCTACAATACATACTTTAGCATAGACAAGCCACATGCTGTGGCAATTGTAGAGTCTTAAGCCTCTAACGCCGACATTCGAGGTTCGATTCGAGAGGGGTATACTGACTATGTACGCTACCGATTCATTTTACCTTGGTTTTGGGACGTATGAAAAAATATTAGGTTAGCAGAGAATCATGTTATTATTTTAAAATTTTCCCTTTCTTAGCACAAGCACAGCTGAGAAGCTTCGATGCATGTACTCCATAGCAGCGTTAAAAATAATGCATTTAATCACACTTTCAATTCCAAGCAAGCGGAACTTTTGTCAATGCATGATTTCCTGGTACATCCATTACACTGATGCACACATCACAGCTACAAAAATGTTAGAGTCGGAATAAAGCGTTCCTACGACTGATCATTTCGACTACGGGCCTTGATAAAAGCATGGTTTTGTGCACACTGAAAAGCAAGCAAAATTAGATGCATTACAGAAACGGACTTTGTGGCTCTTACTGGGGATCATTGGACTTCCGTGACCGTTAGTAATTCTAAATACATCTAATTACAAAATGTTCAATGATCACACTGTTTTAGCCTAATGTACAAAATAATTTTGGCTAATGTTACTCAGAGTTTAAAAGAGTAAGCTGGTCAAATTACCTTTTATGTTTCTGACTTATTTTTTTAAGAAGAAAACTGCACTTTATGTTGAAATTTTGGTTATTATTATTTAAAGACAATACTATTCTGAAAATGTACTTAAAGTACTTAAACTACCACTTTATTTTTAAGTCTGCCCAATTTTAACCAGGGATGATATTTTTGTTTCTGTTTTGAATTCAAATGCAGTTTAAAGCTTTTTTCAGAAATTAAAACAGCTTCAGTTTACAATATTCATGTCCATGTCTATTATTTGATTCTGTCGCCCACTAAAACCGTTTTAAATTAAAAAAAAACATTTGCGATTTGGGGCAAATTTACGTGTGCAATTACATACGATTAATCAAGATTAATTCTTACACAGCCTCTAATTAATTGGATTAATTTTATATATATGTAGATTTGTATATATATGTGTATATACAGTATATATGTAGATATGTATATGTTGTATATACAGTATGTATATATGTGTGTGTATATATATACAGTATGTGTATATATATATATTTATATATATATGTTTATATGTATATATATGTTTATATATGTGTCTGTGTGTGCGTGTGTATGTGTATATATATATATATATATATATATATATATATATATATATATATGCCAGCAACACTCATGACAATGACAAAACAATTACATTGTCAATCATGTTACGTTATTATTAAAATGTTTCATTTTCTTTTTACTTCTGCTGCCAATCATAGGTATTTTGCTATATATATATATATATATATATATATATATATATATATATATATATATAAATAAATAGATATGACAACAACACTCATATCAATGACAAAACAATTACATTAACAATCATCTTACGTTATTTTTAAAATGTTTGCTTTTCTTTTCATAACTTCTTTAACACTACTTCTCCGCCTGAAGTAGGCAGGTATATTATGCTATATATATATATATATATATGTGTATGTATATATATATATATATATATATGTATGTATATATGTATGTATGTGTATATATATATATATATATATATATATATATAATATATATATGTATGTATGTATATATGTATATATATGTATGTATATATATATCTATACTAATAAAAGGCAAAGCCTCACTCACTCACTGACTCATCACTAATTCTCCAACTTCCCGTGTGGGTGGAAGGCTGAAATTGGCAGGTTCATTCCTTACAGCTTCCTTACAAAAGTTGGGCAGGTTTTATATCGAAATTCTAACGCTGTAATGGTCATAACTGAAGCTGTTTTCTCCATTTACTGTAATGGAGATGAGCTTGAACGCCGTGGGGCGTTGTGTGACATCATCACGCCTCCCGTAATCACGCAGTACATAGAAACCAGGAAGACCTCCAAAAGCGCTGAAGAAAACATGCATTATATAATTGAGAAGGCAGCTTAAACAATAAGAAGCAAGCGAGTGACATATACAACCATGTTCATGAGTTCTGCTACTCGAAACAAAGCACGCATGTAAACCTACACTTTAAATTAAGTTCATAGACATGCTGCGGCTGGCGTTTGTAATTTAGTGCCTGCCCATATGAGGCCGTCCTCAGCGCAATCCAATAGCAAACTCCACTAAATATTCACGGGTGAAGGACTGTGTTTATGGAGAGGAAGATGAGATGGTCAGGGTGGTGTTTGACACAAACTCAGCGAAACTGCGAGAGAAAGTTTTAAGTGCCAGGACTAAGGTAACATTAAATACAGCCATGGACATAGTAGGAGATGGCACCAGCACAGCTGGGAACCTTCGTGCATGTACACCGGCGGCTCACGGAACTGACGAGTGCAGAGATAAAAGGTAACAGTTCCAAAGAGCGCTGAACAAAAACCGAATTACACAATTGAAAAGGCAGCAAAAAATATGAAGCGTCTGATAAGCATATTCATAAATCCAGCTAAAAAAAAACCCCGTGCATGCAGTGTGTCAGGTCTCAGATAAAGAAGAAGACGAGCTGTTTATTGATGCAGTAAGAAACGAATCGATAAATGAAACCTGTCATCTTTACAACGATTGACAAACACGGAATGTAACTTGAACACAACACATCCTACAAATACGAACCTGATTGAAAGAAATAATGATAATCAAATCCTTGATGACAGCAACACTCAGTAACACTCACAAAACAAATACTGTATATTGACAGTCATGTTACGCTATTTTTAAAATGTTCCCTTTTCTTTTCTAGCTTTTTAACACACTACTTCTCGCTGCGATGCTGGTGTATATATATATATATGTATATATATATCCGATCTACATACTCGAATAATGGAGACTTTATTCGCCATCAATGATTGTTTTGGTAAAGCCATACCGGTGTATTCATTAGATGAACGGTAAAAAAGTAAGAGCGAGGGGAGGATGCAGGCTGTAGTGCGCGTCAACTCTATCTGAATTGCGCGATCACATTTCAAAAAATATATCTTTTCAAGTTCTATTTAGTCCATATTTGTCAAACTCAAGGGCCACGGGCCACATCCGCCCGGCGTGTAATTATATCCGCCCGCGAGATCATTTTATATACTGTATTATTGTTATTAATGGCCCAGGTATATGAAGCGCTGGTAACACAAACTACAGATCCCATATAGCGCTTCAGCTGCCTTGCGAACTACCGCGTTAATCAAGTCTAGTTTATGATGCTGCAAGTTATTGCGAAGTTAGCTCACACGATGCTGGAGAGAAAAGTTCATTCTGAAAATAGAGCCTTTAAAACCGATGGGAGGCTGAGTATATGTTTACTGAACCCAGGTCTCTCATTTGTGGAGCTAATGTGGCCGTAATTACAGAATTTAATCTAAGACGGCACTATGAGACAAAACATCAGGGTAACCTGAATGCAATGCAGAAGATACAGAAAGCAGAATAATTAAATAAGAATCTGACACTTCAGCGGACGCTTTTACCCGCACAATCACAAAGTGATTTCAAGTGAAGCTGCTTTTATGGGAGACACAAATGCACCTTGCCCCACTTTCCCTGTTGCCAAGTAATGTTAAACCAAGTCGTCACTACGGTGTTCCCAAATACGCACTTTGCTGATAAACTGAGCGCGCACTGAGTTTGCACGGCGCTTTGGTGACTTTGAAGAATAAAAGTCCGCCTACATGCGCTCGAACCTTGTGCATGTTTGGTAGCACATATCTGTGTGAGAAGCTCTTCAGTGATAAAGACTAACAAAACAGCACACAGGAGTCGCCTCACTGATGAGCACCTGCAATCCATCCTGAGAATCTACAGAACCTCACACCAAACATAAACGAATTTGTTGCCAAAAGATGCCAGGCGCCCAGCTCTAAAATGACATATGAGCAAAGACAACTGAATGATTTGATTTGTTATTGCTGAAAGGAACTACATTTTATTTATATTTCCAGGTTTTGTTATGCAGCATGTTCATATTTGAATTTGTATAATTTTGACAGGATATATTTTTATGGAGAGCAAAATCTTTTGGGATATTTAAAATCTAAGATTATTTTTTATATAAAATTACATAAGAGTAAAGAAATTTGAATGTTTGTTCTTTTAATGTTTACTTTATTTCTAACTTGTATAATTTACACAGGATATATTTTTATGGAGAGCAAAATATTATAATTTGTTTAAGGTTTGAGTTGATTTATTCAGGAATAATATTCCTGTCTGTTTTTACCATTCCTACCAAAGATATTTCTGTCGACTAAATAAAAATTCTTCTATTTAAAATTTAAATAGAACTTGAACAAATACTGATAGTTCATAATATCCACTAGACTTGCAACGTAAGAGCGAGTTATCCATTTTAACAAGCAGCGTATTGTGTATTGATCGAAATAGCTGTGTGTGTATATATGTAGATATGTATGTATATGTATATATATATGTTTATATATGTGTGTGTGTATGTATATGTATGTGTATATATGTAGATATATATATGTATGTATATATGTGTATGTATAGATATGTATGTATATATGTATGTATGTGTGTGTATATATATATATATGTGTATATATATATATATATGTGTGTATGTGTATATATATGTGTGTGTGTGTGTATATATATATGTATATATATATATATATAATATGTGTATATATATATATGTGTGTATATATATATATAATATGTGTATATATATATATATATGTGTATATATATATGTATATATATATATAATATGTGTATATATATATGTATATATGTGTATATATAATATGTGTATATATATATGTATATATGTGTATATATATGTATATATATATATACAGGGCTCGCAAAATCGCTAGCCCGACGTCCCGGGGCTATTGTGTCTTCCAGTCGGGCTACCAAAATCTATCTCAGCCCTGCCCGTCGGGCTATCATAGGAAGGAAAAATATATGGCAATGCTTTTGCATTCTTTCGCAAATGTAGCTGGGTAATTATGTCATTTACGGGATCGATAAGCCACTGTCAATATGTGAAATATTGAAATCGCGCTTGAATTCAGCGCTTGTTTTTTACTTTCACTTTGCGTCGCTTAACTGTGTATAGAAAGCGGCAGTACTGATTGGTCAGTGACAGATTAATTGCGCACCAATTCCTCTGACATCGTTTTATCACTCATTGGTTTACTATTCAAAAGTGTGAAGTGAAATCTCCCGCAGCAAGCTTTAAACATGTGATAGAGGTTGATTGCGCAGAGAATTTAAAAAATCGCTGACCGTTGTGTGTGCGTGTGTAAAAATAGATGGATTTACGCAGGTATTTTAGTTCTGCTGAGCCAAAGAAGACAGGTCAGGGTGAAGAAGGGACAGCCAAAGAAAAGCCTACCACAAAGCGGAAAAGTTATGACAAATTAGACTATGAGGCAAAAAGAAAGCGCAGCTTTTTGGTTTCATGGACAAAAGAATTTCTGTGGCTGGAATATGACAAGCTAAATAACATAATGTTCTGCGGGTGTGTCGTGAGTTTCCTCGATTTCTGACTCGACAAGCGCTTTGTTACTGGGACCAGTAATTTTAGGAAAGACCCTATCAAAACCCATGAGAAATCTCTGCATCACAAGAAATGCATTGGTGCTCAGTCTGCAGCATCTTTCCCAGAACAAACACCAATTGCAAAAACCATACTAAAAATAAACCAAGCACAACAAGAAGTCTTGAAAAAGCTGTTTAGAACAGCGTACTATGTTGCAAAGAGTGAACTACCATTGGCAAAATTTAGCAGTCTTTGCAAACTTCAAAAAGCAAATGGCCTAGATCTTGGTTCCACTTACCTCAATGACCATGCTTGCAGAGAGTTTATTGGAGCAATAGCACAAATTTCAAGAGACCAGATTGAAAAGGAAATTCAAGAAAGCAGGTTCTTATCCATTCTTGCAGATGGCAGTACAGACACTGGTATAATAGAACAGGAGTTGGTTCATGTCAGGTATGTGAGAGATAATGGTGACATATCCACATACATGATCAAATGTCAGCCAGTCAAGAGTGCAAATGCTGCAGGTATTTTAGAGGCTATTGATGAAGCAGTGAACACCATGGGTATCAGAGAAGACACATGGAAAAGAAAGTAGTGTGCAAATTTTGATGGTGCTGCAGTGATGATGGGTGAGAAAACAGGAGTAGCTGGGAGACTGAAACAGAGGATACCCCACATCATAACAATCCACTGTGTGGCACACAAGTTAGAGCTAGCCGTGCTGGATAGCGTGAAAGGCTGTGAGTACCTGGTGAAATTTGAAGGTACACTGAAAACCATCTTTAAGATGTACTACTATTCCCCAAAGAAGCGAAGAGAACTGACAGAAATAAGTGAACTGCTAAATGAGAAACTGGCACATTTCAGTGGCCTGAAGAGCACACGGTGGCTTCCAAGCCGGCTGAGATGTCTGAAGGCTGTGGAAAAAAATTACACTCCCACTGTTGTTCATATGGAGAACATGGCAGGAGGAAGTGATGTCAAGTCCGAGGATGCAGCCAAAGCTAAGGGGGTGGTGCAGGAGATGAAGACTGAGAAATTTGTTTGCTTCCTGCATTTCATGTTGGACTACAGTACCATCTTATCCAAGTGCTGTACTGATTTTCAGCATGATAACCTAAACATCACACGAACAAATCAGTTAGTTGAGAGCACCACATCACGCTTACTCAGCCTAAAAACAAAACCAGGAGAATACCAGAAAACCTTGGACACAAAGTTCACAGCGAACGAGGATGGTAGCATTTGCTACTGTGGAACTCAGCTCACAAAAAGTCAGCGACCTGCTAGAAGAGGTGAGGGTACAGACAAAGACACCTTTGGTGCAGAGATTCAGAAGATTATTGACAACTCAGTCAAGTATATGGACAATAGATTTAAAAATCTGCGTGAAAAGCCTCTCTTGTTTCAAAGTTTTTGACCCTTCCACTCTTCCATACCCCAGAGAAGAGCTGGCAAATTATGGGAATGAAGAGGTGGATTATCTTGTCACACATTTTGCCAGTTTGCTAGATGAGGAAGAGAAAGAGAAAATTCCACAAGAATGGATGGATCTAAAATGTGGCTTGCAGAACACCGGGGTAGCAAGGTAGTTGATTGCTTGTACAGAGATCTCCTCTCTGAGAATCCAGAACACCTCTCTCATATCTTGTTGCTGGTGAAATTAATGCTGACACTTAGTCCATCAACAGCCATCTGTGAGAGAGGATTTTCTTGCATGAACCGAGTGAAGACAACACATCGTACTCTCTACACCCTGAAACACTGAATGACTGCATGCAACTCTCCATTAATGGGGAAACAGTTGAATCTTTTGCCCTGACAAGTCAATTCGTTTCTGGATGTTTTCTGGAAAAGGTTCAAGACACCTGGATCATAAAACTCCGACAAGAACAAAGAGCAGTGAAATGGAGGCCGATGCACAGGAAGAGAAAGCTGATGGAGGAGATGCTATGCCCTCAACGCCGAAAGTGGCATTTTTCTCATCCGTGACTTCAGTGGAAATTTCAGATTCAGAATCTGACACAGACTGATTCATGTTCTACACAGTTCTTACAAGTTCATAGAAATTTCTGTTCAATTAGAACCAAATATTTGAGTTGATGATTGTAATTTTTATACAGTTGTTGTAATTTGTGTTTTAACAATTTTTTGATTGATGTTTTATTTCCTTTACAATATTATACATTAAAAATAATCTTTTTTATTCGGCTACTTAAATTTATTTTGGGCTACCAAAAACTGAAGAGTGCCTGCCCGAAGGGCTACCAGGGATTTTGAAATTTTGCGAGCCCTGATATATATATATATATATATATATATATATATATATATATATATATATATATATATATATATATATATATATAATATGTGTATATATATGTATATATATATATATATAATATGTGTATATATATGTATATATATATATATATATATATATATGTGTGTATATATATATACAGGTCCTTCTCAAAAAATTTGCATATTGTGATAAAGTTCATTATTTTCTGTAATGTACTGATAAACATTAGACTTTCATATAATTTAGATTCATTAAACACAACTGAAGTAGTTCAAGGCTTTTATTGTTTTAATATTGATGATTTTGGCATACAGCTCATGAAAACCCAAAATTCCTATCTCAAAAATTAGCATATTTCATCCGACCAATAAAAGAAAAGTGTTTTTAATACAAAAAAAGTCAACCTTCAAATAATTATGTTCAGTTATGCACTCAATACTTGGTCGGGAATCCTTTTGCAGAAATGACTGCTTCAATGCGGCGTGGCATGGAGGCAATCAGCCTGTGGCACTGCTGAGGTGTTATGGAGGCCCAGGATGCTTTGATAGCGGCCTTAAGCTCATCCAGAGTGTTGGGTCTTGTGTCTCTCAACTTTCTCTTCACAATATTCCACAGATTCTCTATGGGGTTCAGGTCAGGAGAGTTGGCATGCCAATTGAGCACAGTAATACCATGGTCAGTAAACCATTTACCAGTGGTTTTGGCACTGTGAGCAGGTGCCAGGTCGTGCTGAAAAATGAAATCTTCATCTCCATAAAGCTTTTCAGCAGATGGAAGCATGAAGTGCTCCAAAATCTCCTGATAGCTAGCTGCATTGACCCTGCCCTTGATAAAACACAGTGGACCATTTTGGCATTTCCCTCTCCTCTGTCTTTCTCCAGACTCTGGCACCTTGATTTCCGAATAACATAAAAAATGTGCTTTCATCCAAAAAAAGTACTTTGGACCACTGAGCAACAGTCCAGTGCTGCTTCTCTGTAGCTCAGGTCAGGCTTCTGCCGCTGTTTCTGGTTCAAAAGTGGTTTGACCTGGGGAAATGCGGCACCTGTAGCCCATTTCCTGCACACGCCTGTACACGGTGGCTCTGGATGTTTCTACTCCAGACTCAGTCCACTGCTTCCAGCAGGTCCCCAAGGTCTGGAATCGGTCCTTCTCCACAATCTTCCTCAGGGTCCGGTCACCTCTTCTCGTTGTGCAGTGTTTTCTGCCACACTTTTTCCTTCCCACAGACTTCCCACTGAGGTGCCTTGATACAGCACTCTGGGAACAGCCTATTCATTCAAATTTCTTTCTGTGTCTTACCCTCTTGTTTGAGGGTGTCAATGATGGCCTTCTGGACAGCAGTCAGGTCGGCAGTCTTACCCATGATTACGGTTTTGAGTAATGAACCAGACTGGGAATTTTTAAAAGCCTCAGGAATCTTTTGCAGGTGTTTAGTTAATTAGTTGATTCAGATGATTAGGTTAATAGCCTCGCTTTAGAGAACCTTTTCATGATATGCTAATTTTTGAGATAGGAATTTTGGGTTTTCATGAGCTGTATGCCAAAAATCATCAATTTTAAAACAATAAAAAGCTTGAACTACTTCAGTTGTGTGTAATGAATCTAAAATATATGAAAGTCTAATGTTTATCAGTACATTACAGAAAATAATGAACTTTATCACAATATGCTAATTTTTTGAGAAGGACCTGTATATGTGTGTATATATATATATATATGTGTATGTATATATATATATATATATATATGTGTGTATGTATATATATATATATATATATATATATATATATATCACATTTTTAATGTAGGTAGATCATTTTGACCTGGTCATTTTAAAAGTAGCTTGCAAGCCAAAAAAATGTGGGCACCCCTGTGCTACATGACTATTATGTGAAATTGACTTTTATGTTCATTTTCAACATGCTAGTTTTACTATAATGCTGCACTGACCTGAATTTTAATTTTGATTAATTGTTTTTGTGAATGTAAAGTTAAGCTAATCACTTTGAAATAATACTGTGTTTATATTACTTATTTTTAGTGTTCTAGTTTTATTTACTATTACAATGCTGAACAAATGTTAAGAGCTATTTACAAAAAAAAATTTTAGTTTATTTACTTGGTTATTTTGTTAAAACACAAGTAAACCAATACTGCACTGAGTGGAATTGTGTAAAATATTTTTAGTTTGTAAACCTTTTTAATTTTGTTTAAAAAAAAAAAAAAATCAGAAAAGCTTGGATGTAGGAAGTTTTTTCTTAATGCATTGCATAGCAATTCAGTTGTCAAGCATACTGTATATATTTAATTGGATGTACTTGAAATGTGCACTGTGCAACTGTATTATCTAGGAAAATACAGGCATTGTATTGGGACATGATATTGGCATATACTCAATATTAAATAACTTGTATCATCAGGATCAAGGGCAAAAAAAAAAATGGATCGTGGCATCCCTAACAATATTACATAATGCAAGACATTATAATTTTATTCTACAATATACTTTGATTACCTTCTTAAGCTAGGGTCACAGAGTTGCACAAGAGACAAGAAAATTAGACTAGATTTCCCAGCAGAAATAACTTCAATTGCTGAGTTGGTGGGAACACCCTCAAGTCTTTATTTAAAATGGGAGTTTTCCTTCAGCTCTCAAGCATAGGTTACAAGCAACAATGCGGCCAGTTGTCCTGCTTTAGCTTCCTTCTTCACATTAAAAGAACACAAAGCCTTCTTCATTAAGCAGGATCAGTGGCTCAGAAGGACCACCTGGGGCAGACACAGTTTGGAGAAGAGTGCACAGGATAGTGAGTATTTGGGCAGGTCAGAGCTTGGTTTTACTGTAAATGTTCTAAACATTGTGCATTAAACAAGCAAGTTACATGGTAAGCCTTCAGCTGATCCTGCAGAGGTCAAGTTAATAGTGTGCTTGTTTCCTATTGAAATACTGTCTACATTTCTTCAACGGGCTGCTGTGTTACTTTGCCATTGGTTTTCTGTTTAACACAGGAATTACCAGAGCCTACGAGAAAACTCATAAATCCAGCCCACCTTAAATCTGTTCACACCTCTCCGTCAGTGTCTTTTGTCCTGTAAATGTGTCGATAAAGACAAGCAGTAAGCAGCTTACTATTCCATCCCCCCACCACCGCAGAACATTCACAGAGTTCTCCCAGCTCATGCCTTGATTATCTTAGAGTGAAGTGCTGGAGTTTTAGAGCGGAAATAATAGATTCTTATTAGGAACACATGCATTTCATGTGTGTTCTGTTTCTACAATAATCTGTGTAAATACATTGTTAAAACAATCGTTTTTTATATTTAAGTAATAAATGACAAAATGTAGACATAAACCATATAATGTGTGAAGCCTGAAGTCCAAATATCAAATAAACACTTTTACAAAAGGTTCAAGGACGATGCAACAGCATCTGTGGTGTAGCGGTAAGATTTGCTGACTTGTAATCAAGAGTCCCCAGTTCGATCCTGACTGCCTCCTATATTTAACGTTTTCAGTAGTGAGCTACTCTTATTGTTAATATTATACAGTACAGATAAACTAAATGTATGTGTTTAAGAGCTGCTGTACATTTTTATATATATATATATATATATATATATATACAGTATATATATATATATATATATATATATATATATATATATATATATATATATATATATATATATTAGATTGTTAGTTGCATATTACATTGAAACTGATTTTTTTTTCTACTATATGTTAATCTATTTCTTCTTTACTGAACCTTGGTCATGTAGCAGAACCAAAATTGTCTGACACAACTGGCCTTACTGGCAGACATATGTTCTGATTCTTATCCATAAATTTGCCGAGTTTAATATCAAAGTTATGATTGGCTTATGTTGCATTATTGTAATTATGCTTAATTTAAACTAAGTCCTGGAATATATTTTTTCCCAACAATTTACTTATTCAAACTGAATTTTATCTTTACTTTGCAGTTACTTGGAAGCCTGATTTCGGATTTTGTTGAAAGTTTTCGACCAACTGCAAGAATTAACTCCATTTGTGGTAAGTATATAATCAAATATTTTACATGTACTGTATGTACTGTAATTTCATTGCTATTTGGTGTTGGTTATTTCCTTTATAGATTTACCTCTGCTTAACCTTTTCAACAGTTAAAGTTAGTTTTAGCTTTTTTCAGCTAATTGACTAAACTGTTTTTTGTGTTAAACTGAATTATATCTGGTGGTTGTTCTTAGGATTGATACCAATTTCCTATTTCAATGTAACCTGATTGGGGCAGATTCCGATTCTATTTTTTTAAAAATAATATATATATATATATATGCTTTTACACTAAATTCCTTCATTTCCTGTCTTGTATAAGCTATATTCCCCTTGATAGTGTTATCATTTATATTTTTAAAATTAAGTTGTAGACCATAAGTATTATTTGTTCATATTTTAAAATAAAACAAATAAATATATGCTTATTGTTAAGTGTCCATCAAATAAAATTCTTTACTAAAATGAAATCCTGTAAAATAAATACATTTTTTCACTCATGAGACATGCACAGTCATGCGCCGACTTATGGCTTCATTTGGACTGTCTATATGTCAGTCACAAAGTGGTCATTGCAAATGAGGCTCTATGGGCCTGTTGTGGATCACAGATACACATACTTTAACTGCCTGTACGGAGTAGCACAAACTGATATTAAAGTCTTGGTGGTAATTTATTCAGGGTGCCTCGCAGCACTTTTGAATTGTTGCTCAGCTTTTATCATGCTGCTCACACCCTCTCCCATGCAGCAGTTTGTAAGTAAGTGCTATGCAGTTCTGCCCCAAAAACCTCACTGGAGAACCGCTCTGCATTCATGTATATTGTTTAGCGGCATTTAATTAATACTTCTGTGGGGGTGGGGGTTGCCCATGTTATCATTCATATGTGTTGGTTTAATATGTTCATTACATCATGGGGACATCGTGTTCATTTGTTGGTGCTTTACAGCCATCAATCCATACTTCAACTTTGACCAATGACTTTACATAAAAATGTATTCATAATGCATATGCATATGTTATTAACAAACAAAATTAACAAAATAAAATACCTGTCTTAATTACAACCAAAATTTCAAATAGAACAAAATGTTCCTAATATGTTTACTAAGAAGATAGAAGGTTAACAGTCTTAACAAATTTATATGGCTCTTAATTTAAATCAGAATATCATTTACTGGACCACAATGACACATTTTAATTTATCAGTACACTGCTGTATATTTAAGATGGCTTGTTAAGCCTCCAATTCATAATTTGAGCTGCTATACTAAACAGAAGCTCAGAGAATCCTTTTAAATTACAGGATGAAATGGAAAGTTCTGAACTTGACAAAGCAGCTTCTCTTTTAATTTCAGTGGAAAGTGTATATCTCTGTTGGTACAGGCCCCTTTTCCTTTACTGTAAATTTACTGGATAACATATTTGTTTGACCTTGCTCAGATTTGTGGTTTTCAGCTTATTCCTCTACCTTTTTTAGTGTGGATTCCATTACTTTGATCTTCTCTATCCTATAACATTGCCTGACTGCTGTTAGTTTACAAGCTGCTTCCAACTGCACAAGCACATCCACTTTCTAAAGTACCATAACACCTGGTTTAGAGGAGCATTATAACCCCATCACTGTAATGCTTAGACAAGCAGAGCCTAACAAAAACAGATTTTTGATTTGTAATTTTCCTGGTCTCAGAGTCTGGGTCAGTGTAGATGAGTTTGCTTTGTGATGAAATGTTTTCAGCCTTGTCCACCATGCTGTTGAGATTGGCAATTAATCCCCACAACCTTGTAATAGAAAAATCTGGTTGAAAATGAGTGGATTAATTCAGATTGTTCACACTGTTTAATCAGCATGTCTTGTTTTGCGTTTCACTTAACCTTTTTTAATCCTGGAAGTCAAAGGTACAATTACTGTACTAATCCACTTTGAACTGCCAAATAATTAAAAAAAAAAAAAACTAGCAGATGTAGAAACAGCCTTATAGAATTAAGCACAGTTGAAGTCACATTTATGTTAAGATTTTATATTGCTGCTTTGTAATGCCTAATTTTGATATTTAAGTAATAAATTCAAATGACCTCCTTACTTTCTCAAACAAGAAATACTTCTTTATAGTTGTTGTGACTTGGCTCTTCTGTTGTAACTAGGAAGGTGTAGTCTTTTACCTGTGGTTAATAACTCGGGAGCCATTTGTAATTCTTGGAAGCTAGACCCAACAACTCTTCGTTTTCCTCTACGAGGCCTTCTACCATTTGATAAGGTAAGTCATACCTAATATACTTTTTAAATATAGATTTTTTTTATAGTGATTTTTTTTTTACGTTTCTGGTACAGATTACAGCTAACTGTTTTGCTTTCCCATCAGGAAAAAATAGCATCAGATGTGTTTGATTAGGCAAACAAACGATGGAACTTTTAGGTTTTTTTTTTATTACATTTTTTTGTATTGATACAAGATTTTTTTATATCTGTACATTAACAGAAAAATATATAGTGTAAACTAGAAATATTGAATATTTATCTGGCTTTACATTGTATTGTACAATAAGAACATTTTATTATTGTAAATTTACATTTGTACATTTTTTATTAGTCATGAACTCTGAACAGAACAATTATACACAAAAATTAATGCAGTAAAATTTTGTCATTGACTTTTTGAAAGTAATCCTCATGTTCTAATGTTAAAATTTTGTGTATTTTTCCTGATATTTTAGATCAGTCACTGTCCGTTGTTCAGTAGTAATTTTTACCTTGTTGCTACATGTAATTTTGTATTATATACTTATTGAAATGTCTGTCCACACTTTATTGAACCTGCTTAATCCTGATTTGGGTCTTAATGGCTAGAGTCAGCTTCATACAATACCCCAGACTATTCTTTGAAAGTGTAATTGCTTTATTCATATTCTTCTTATCTGCTTAACTGATGCTTTTGTATCAGATGCCGTTTTAGGCAGAGTGTTTAAATTCTCTGGAAAGTGGATGAAATCAGAATAAGTTCTCCCATTCTTCATCTGGCATAGTGGTTTAATTTATGACCCAGTATGAAATAGTCTGTCAGACTAAGATGTCATTGAGTAGTTATGGCAGGTCTTTTTGCTGGTCAATTGAAGGTTTCTTACACAACAATTTTTATGTAATGAATTTCAGAAATGTTTGCAAAAAATTGTTCATATTTTTACTTCAAATAGTTTCAAAAAATTTTCTCAAAAACAATAGTTTTATAGATGGGATATATTCGCCTATATGTGCAATATT
Source organism: Polypterus senegalus (assembly GCF_016835505.1). Classification (NCBI taxonomy): domain Eukaryota; kingdom Metazoa; phylum Chordata; class Cladistia; order Polypteriformes; family Polypteridae; genus Polypterus; species Polypterus senegalus. The sequence goes on from NC_053156.1 coordinate 68,028,554, forward strand.
ATTATGTGAAATACTTCCTGCTGGAATTATTCCTTGGACAAGGGTGTCAGTCCATTGCAGCAGGCTCAAAATACTTTGAATAATATGTTAAACAAATTTTAGTAGATACTTTAATTTTTTGTAATTTTTTTTTTTTTTTAAATATTTCAGAATCAGAATTCACTTTATAGACCAGGTACAGTAATGTGTACTAGAAATGTGTCTTTAAAGTATTGGTGCATCACACAAGGACAACACAAAATATAAAAAGATAAATATAAAAGAATAAAATATAAAATGATGCAGCATAGAAGGGCATAACAAAAAATAGATGAAAAAAAAAATAGTAGGATTAAAATGCCCATTCAATCTAGTGTGTAGATATACATAGGTACAGAATTGAATCTAAGAATCATAACTGCACGTAGGAAGAAAACTTTTTAGATGACGTGTTGTTTTAGATTTCACTGAATTAATTTCCTTGCCGGAGGGAAGTCTTTGGGATGACTTGGTTGAGTCAGATCAGCAATGATCTTTGCGGCCCACTTCCTTACCCTGGACTTATATAGGACTTCAGTATGTGGTAAGTTATAGCCTATGATCCTTTCATAGGCTTTGATGATGTGTTGCAAATTGACTTTAGCCTGAAGAGAGGCAGCACCAAAACAGGCAGTTATAGATGAAGTCAGAGTGGATTCTGATGTCTGTATAGTATTGGACCAATATTGCCTGAGGGAGATTGAATTTTCTCAGCTAATGCAAAAAGAACATTCTTTGATGGGCTTTCTTAATAATCCATGTGATGTTATTGTCCTACTTAAGGTTTTAGTGCCCAGAGACTTAATGATTCTGCCATCCCAACAGCGGAGCCATTTATAGCAAGTAATAGGTGAGCAGATGATTGTTTCCTGAAATCTTTTCATCTCCTGAGATTTTTTTGAATGTTAAGGTCCAGATTATTATGGCTGTACCACTATGTCAGATTTACCAACTCTAGTCTGTACAGTGCTATACAGTAAAAGTTTGGGCATTCCTCTGAGATTGCATAATTTGCTCTGTCTTCATAAGAGAAGATCATAGCAATATGCCATTTTTCTACTAGAGAAATATAGACAAGGGATGTTTATTAGACCAAAATTCTCAGTGTTCCATTATTCAGTTGTATGAAATAAACTAAAATATTAAAAATGTGACGTGCAATGGGACATTTGGGCACCCTTTTCATTGCATTAATTTGAAGACCTGTAGTCATTTAATGCTGACAAGTTGCAGCACAAAATTGCTTTGATTAGCTCAACATAGTTAATTGCTAGTTATGCTTGTTCTTGGTTCTGTCTTAGAGAGTGTCAACATGGGAACCTCTAAAGAACTCTGTACTGACCTAAAAACTAAGATAATTCATCATTATGAATTAGAAGGGTACAAGAAATTGTCACTAAGGTTTGGACTGTCTGTCTCCACAGTCAGAAATGTAGTTAGGAAATGGAAGGCCACAGGATCAGTCCTTGTGAAGGAAAGATATGGTAGGCCAAGAAAAATATCTAAAAAGCACAGCCAAAGGCCTGTTAGAATGGTCACAGACAAACCACAGACCACCTCCAGAAACCTACAAGAACATCTGGCTGCTGATTGTGTCATTGTACATCGTTCCACAGTCCAGCACACTTTGCACCGGGGACAGCTCAGTGGAAAGGTGATGAACAAAAAGCCTTTTCTGAATGCTTACCACAATAAGAGTTGCATGAGATATGCAAAAGCGCATCTGGACAAGCCAGAAACATTTTGTAAAAAAAATACAGTGGAGAGATTAATAATAATAATTCATTACATTTTATACTGTTAGAGTTATTTGGTCACAACCAGAGGCACTATGCATGGCAAAAAAATACACAGCATTCCAGGAGAAGTACTTACTGCCTAGTATAAAATTTGGCTGAGGGTCCATCATGTTATGGGGCTGTGTGGCTAGCACAGGTACTAGAAACCTTGTTAAAGTTAAGGGCCACATGAATTCCTCCCAGTATCAGCATATTCTTGACAAGAATGTTCAAGAGTCAGTCACAAAGTTGAAGTTATGCCGGGGTTGGATGATTCAGCACGACAATGATCCAAAGCACTGTTCAAAATCTACTAAGAAATTCATGTAGTGGCACAAGTACAATGTTCTAGAATGGCCATTCCTGTCCCTAGCCCTGAACATCATCGAACATGTATGGATTGATTTGAACCAGGCCGTCCATGCTCGGAAGCCACCAAACCTGACTGAACTGGAGGCATTTTATATGGATGAATGTTCCAAAATACCACCAGCCAAAATTCAGGGACTTGTCCGTGACTATAGGAGATGTCTACAGGTTGTTATTTTAGCAGGCTCTACTAAATATTAACAGGATTATTCCTTTGGGGCACCCAAATTTATGCACCTGTCTATTTTTTCTTTAAATGCACATTAAATTGGTTCTGTTGGTCCAATAAAAATTTTTCACTACTCGAATGTTGTTGTTTCCATTAGGTATGAAATATGTTAAAATTAAGTTGCTGCCTCAAAAGCCTAGCAAGTTATAAATTGATAAAAGTGATTTTTATCGGGGTGCCCAAACCTTTACATAGCACTGTATTTTGACTCATCATTGTTTGAAATTAGGCCTGTTAATGTTATCTCATCTGCAAATTTAAGAAGTTTGATAGATGCATAGCCAGAGGTGCAGTCATTTGTATAAAGTGGGGAAAGGACACATCTGTGCAGTGCACCAGTGCTAAGGGATAATGGTTCAGATGTGTGTGCCCAACTGTACATACTGTTTCCTATCTGTAAGAAAGTTTGTTATCTGAACTAGGCAGGTTGAGCTGGGTGAGTTTCTTATCTGGGATGATCGTATTGAAAGCAGAGCTAAAGTCCAAAAAACAAGATCCTAACATATGCCCCTGGCTTATCACGGTATTTGTGAATAAAGCTCAGACCTACATTCACTGTGTTATTCACAGACTGGTTAACTCAGTATGCAAATTGAAATGGGTCCAGGAAGTCTTTAGTAGCATTCTTGTGGTAATTAAGAATACGGTGTTCAAAGGTCATTACCACAGAGGTCAAAACTACTGTAGTCATTTAGACATGTGATCTTTGATTTGTTTGCTACTGGAATGATGATAGAAGTCTTGAAGCAGGCAGGAACAATGCACAGAACCAGAGATTGTTTGAAAATATCTGCAAGTACTGTAGACAAGCTGGTCTGCACAGTGCAGGAGCGTAGAAGGGGAAATAAGGCCCGGGCCTGCAGCTTTTTTAATATTTTGCTTTTTAAACAAGCTAAAGACATCTTTTGCAGTGATGACAGGAGGGGAAAGATGAGAAGAAGAGGAGTGTAGAGCATTAACAGTGAGATTTATGTTCTATTGTCTTGTAAAGCAATAGTAAAAGTAATTTAACTGATTAGCCAGACTATGATCAGAAGAACTGTTTGATGTTTGTTTCTTGTAGTTAATGACCTGTTTGAGGCCTATCCAGATTGATGCGCTGTCATTTGCAGACAATTGTTCCTGCAGCTTATTTTCTTTTCATACCATTGAAACCTTTCTCCAAAATATACTTGGCTTTCCTGTATTCTCAAGATTGCCAGATCTGAAAGCACACTCTTTGTACTGGCATAGTTTTATCATTGATAAACGTTATATATTAGTTTTTGTGAAATTGTTTTTTTTTTTTGTTCTTTATTTCGCCTTATACAATATGTTATATTAGGAATTTGTTAGTTTTCGCATACCCCTTGGGGTCAGAGCGCAGAGAGCAATTGAAGGTTAAAGGCCATGCTCAAGGGCCCAGCAAAGTAGGAGCTATTTTGTCAGTGACAGGGATTCGAACCGGCAACCTTCGGGATACCAGCACAGATCCACCACTCTGCCCTAACAGAGATCAATAAAAACAACTGTAAAGTTAATGCATCAGTGGATTTGTGTATTTTGGAGGTGGCAGATTTGAAAGCAGTCCAGTTTGTACAAGCAATGCAGTCCTGTAGCTCATGTATTGCCTTGCTGGTCCACTTTCTATCTGTTCATTTAACTGACTTTACAGTTTTCAGCTTTTGTTTGTAAGCAGGAATAAGGCAAGTAGAATGGTCTGAATTACCAAAGGGGCACAGGAGAAGGCATGATAAGCATCCTTAATAGCTGCATAGCAGTGATCTAGAATATTTCTATCTTTGGTAGGACATTTTATTTGCTGTTGATATTTAGGAAGGACTTGGTTAAAATCAGTCCGGGTTGTCTTTTTCAATCTCAATGATTACATCAGTGAGTCGCCACTGCACTTTGTGAGCATTAGCACAAGGGAAAATGCGAACACCGGCTAGAATTATTGAGGAAAACGTATGTCATAAATAAAATGGCTTACAATTTATATCAAACAATTCTAGGATAGGAAAGCATGGTTTAAAACGAACTGTCACATAATTACACCAACCTTGATTAACGGAGAAACACACTCTGCACTTTATTTTATTGTAAAGTTTGGTAATATGGTGCATTCGATACAGCGTTAAGTCCAACGCAGAGCCGGGAATAGTCATTCAGCCACATTTCAGTGAAGCACAGAGAGGATAAATAAGAAAAGTCTTAAGAAAAGTCTGTTTTACTAAGTATTTACAGTTGCAGTTCTAGGATAGGAGAGCATGGTTTAAAACGAACTGTCCACTGTCGGGCTACCTGTTTAGCTGCATGAACACCTATGATCAACAAAAAGTTGTAAGATCCACGGGTGTAATTATAATATCTGAAGTCACATCAGATGGGACACTTTGATTGATTCAGAAGTTTTTCCCATGTATATATGACTTTTCATGGTGACAATAAATTTTACACAAAAAGATGGAGCACCAAACTACCGTTGCTGCCATCAGGTAACATTTTGCAAAGGTAACATTTAGGTTCATATCTGGTAAAAACAAAAAAAATTTAAATCTTTAAGTTTAAAAAAACATTGGGAGATTGGGCGAAGATTTTGTTTAAAAGAATGCTCCAGGATTTAATAGTAAAGTGTCTTAGTGCACAGTTCAAACAGATTCAAATCACTAAGAGTTTATTTACAGTGGGGAAAATAAGTATTGAATGTGTCAACATTTTTCTCAGTAAATATACAGGTAGTCCCCAGGTTACGGACATCCGACCTACGACATATGAACGGGGCCGCAGCTGCAACACATGCACCTCAGTAACTGCCGCTCCGTCATCTTCGGCCTGGGGACACTGCAAGTGGTGGCTGAGCGGTGGCTGGACGGAGGCTGGAGGGGGGCGATTTCGCTGCTCGCCCAATGTAGTGTCCCTCAGGCGGCTCCCGCCGGCAAGTGGTTTCATTGCCTGCCCACCTCACACGGCTGCCTGTTCATTCTCGTTGGGCGGCTGGTAATGCTGCAAGTGGTGACCCGGTTGTGGGTGAACGGGGCGGTGTTGGGTAGCATTGGTAGCATTGTAGTGTGCCTTGGATGGCTGCGTGTTGAATGGGGGCGGTGGTGCGGTGGACACTGCAGGCAGTATACTGTAGTGGAGGTGACTATGAGGTGGGCTGGCGATGAACTGCCTCTCGCTGCCCCCATTCATTCTCAATAGCAAGCCTGCTTGTACTGTTACGCACATAGCAGGAAGTTGTCTCCTGTCAGTACAGGGTGGTGTAGATCTAATTTTGCAGATCCAGATCGTCTGGATGACTTTGATTTATGCAGGGACGATTCACGATCGGAGCGAAAACGATTCTTCATGTGGTCAGTTCTCACACTTCTCGATGGTCCGGGATTTTTCGGGTGATTTTCTATGTAATAAACTGAATAAGTTATAGCGTAATGAAAATTGCATAATTAGATCTGGGCCACCCTATACATCAGACATGCTGACGTCTGGTGCCTTCCTGCTGTGATAATGTGTACAGTGCTGTGCAGAAGAGCACATCTTAACCTTTTGTCTTCACCCTTCAAAAATGTCTCTGAAACACAAATCTGATGCAAGTGCTGGTGATATAGTAAAGAAGAGAAAAACCATCACCATTGAAAATAAAGTAGAAATAATAAACAGATCAAAGAGGAGTGAAACTCCATCATTCATTGGCAGAGCACTTGGTTACAGTCGGTCAACAATAGCATTTATTAAAATAATGTACCTGTCCCGAATTACATACAAATTCAACTTAAGTACAAACCTACAATTCCTATCTCGTATGTAACCCGGGGACTGCCTGTATTTCTAATGGGGCTATTGACCTGAAATTTTCATCAGATGTTGGAAACAACCCAAGTAATCCACACAAAAAAAGAAATCTAAACAAATAAGTCTATAAATTATCTATACTAATAAAAGGCAAAGCCCTCACTGACTGACTGACTGACTCATCACTAATTCTCCAACTTGTGTAGGTAGAAGGCTGAAATTTGGCAGGCTCATTCCTTACAGCTTACTTACAAAAGTTGGGCAGGTTTCATTTCGAAATAATACGCGTAATGGTCATAACTGGAAGGTATTTTTCTCTATTTACTGTAATGGAGTTGAGCTCGAAAGCCGTGGGGACAGAGTTTCATGTGACATCATCACGCCTCCCACGTAATCACGTTATCTGACTGTCAACGCAGTGCATAGAAAACCAGGAAGACCTCCAAAAAGCTCTTGACGAAAACATGCATTATATAATTGCGAAGGCAGCGAAACAATAAGAAGCGAGCGAGTGACATATACTACCATATTCATGAGTGCTGCTACTGGAAAGAAAGCAAGGTGTAAACCTAAACTTTAAATTAAGTTCATAGACAGGCTGCCGCTGGCGTTTCTCATGTCCACGGGTAATGTGGGATACAAGTTCAATGAGAGAACGCAGGATATAAACGAGAGTTTTGATCACTTTGTAACTAAGTTAAAATTGCAGGTGAAGGGGTGTGCTTATGCAAATTCTGAGAGACTGTGTTTGTGGGGGATTGACAGTTAATGGCGGGTGGGAGTCTCATCATCTCCCTCCCATTTACCTCATTTCGCTCTGAGCTGAGCTCATGCTAACCGCTTTCGAAGCAACTTCGTCACACTGCCACCAAATACTCACAGAAAAATCCACAAGTTAATACACACGCTGTCTCTAGAGTTTCTCCACACTGAATCCTCCAGGCACTACTTACAAAAGGTTACATTGACAATCGTGTTACGTTATTTTTAAAATCTTTCCTTTTCTTAGCACAAGCACAGCTGAGAAGCTTCTATGCATATGCTCCATAACGCGTTAAAAAATAATGCATTTAATCACACTTTGCATTACAAGTAAAGGGGAACTTTTGTCAATGCATGATTTCCTGGTACACAGATTACATTGATCAGCGCATTTTACCCTTGCACCCCCTTGGTTTGAGAAGAAGTATGAAAAAATATGAGGTTAACACAGAAAAACAGATCACCAATTCAAGCTTTATGAATAATCGATTCGCCATCAATAATTGTTTTGGTAAAGCCATACTCTGTGTAATCTTCCTTCCATTTTATAATTTTTCCGCCACTAGCCATGATTAAATGAACGGTAAAAAAGTAAGAGCGAAGCGAGGGTGACTTACTCAGGCAGGCATATATATGACAGCAACACTCATGACAATGTCAATCATGTTACGTTATTATTAAAATGTTTCCTTTTCTTTTTCATTACTTCTTTAACACACTACTTCTCGCTGCGGTAGCGGTATTTTGCTATATATATATATATATATATATATATAGTATGAATGACCTCCAAAGAGTGCTGAGACTTTTGATATCGTGAACGTGTCTGCAAAAACTGGGGTATCCTGCCCAGCAAAAGTCGAGCAGCCGGTGCGCACGCATAGCTGTGCCGACCTTTGAGACGCTGACTGCGCTTCTGCCTTAAGTCAAAGTGAGCACTTTTAATTTTTTTCATCCTCCCCCTGAGCTGTAGCCTAGACAAGTGCAAACACGAGACCCCTTTTCTACACCACGGCAAACTAATATTAAGGAGATTCGCACTTTCTTTGCACGATAACGATTATGAGGTCGTCAGCTCGGATTATGAAGACCCGCACACGAGTGGAGGACTGACAGTGCCATCACAGCCGATTAATGGCAGGGACGTCTCACCAGTCTACACAAGACCCACCGCGACTGTCCCCAAAAGGTGATCATATCGTCAGCGAACACATCTCTATACTATATAAAAGAAAAAGGCAACTTTCCTTTCTTTACACCTTTTTTCCTTTTATCCCAAACCAAAGCCTTTCTCTCTTAACACTGCAGAGGACACAAAACTAATTTTCTTTAATTGCTGGTAATGCCGGTAAGGCACATTACCAGAGGCAGAAATTTGAACGTTCACATAGAAAATGTCATTTCTATACCACAGCCATCGTGTAGCGCCTTTCAAAAGGGATCTACTACCGAGAGATGATCCATATATATTTTAGCTGCTGTTAGTACTACTTACCTGTTGTGTTACACAGTCTTTAAAATGTAGTTTACCCGCAACCACTCCAGTAGTGCTCAATGTACCTGTACTTCTTAAAACATTAATGTTTTACTGTTTAATAACTTATAGACTATATTTTATTATTTTTTCCCTTGCACTCAGTGACCAAAGCTATACACACACATATATATGATGTAGATAAGTATGTGTATATGTGGATATGTATATAGATATGAAGATATGTATGTGTATATATGTATGTATGTATGTATGGATCTCCATCCATCCATCCTCTTCCGCTTATCCAAGGTCGGGTCGCGGGGGCAGCAG